>NC_031966.2:6002590-6028782 GCF_001858045.2 Oreochromis niloticus
ACTCAAGTCAGCTGTGTGACCTGATATAAAATGATAAAGAGGAACACATATAAATGGATGTGACCTTTATGAACTTTTCAAAATGACTTTATATGTCTGACCCATTATCTATATATATTAGAGCAGATGTGGAATACCACTGTTAGACCTAGCCTATACTAATGTAGTTACTGACACCCCATACTAAGGCAGGATTCATACAAACACACAATATTTATTCTCTTAAACATTTTCTTTTTTCACATTTTGAGATTGTGTAATTTCTATAAAGAATATGTGTAATGGTTCAATAGATATAGTTATTTAAATGTCCATAATAATCACATGATCGGTTTTGTACATCCTACAATTTAAGATTTAGAGCTGTGTGTTTGTATGAATTCAGCTTGCTATACTTAGACTTAGATATATTAATCCACTATTTACCCAAACAATGTAACTTGTTTGGGTAAATAGATTGGGTTTGTCCTACAAAATAATTATTCAACAATAAAATAAAAAAAAACACAAAAAACATCTGCACATTAATCCAGAGTTCAGTTTCATATGTCTGATATTGTTTGTTAAATCTGGTGACACAAACACAGTCAAAAATTCATTGCTAGCGTGACATGTGGTCCTTTTTGTCTTTGACCAATGATATGCTGGTTACTTGCACCAGTTTAGTATTTACTGTCACAGAGGAATGTTAAATCCAAAAGACAAAACTGAAAAAAATATGTTAATTGCAAACATGTTTTTGCTTAGTCAAATGATTGAAATTACTTGGAAACTCTCACCTTAAAACCTCATTGTAAATATCATCACAAACAGATGTTTTACACACAGTTAACAAAGCTCCACCACATCCGATAACTGCATATAAATGTAAAAGAAAAAAAATAAATAAAAAATAAAACAATTAACACAAGTGAAGACTTTTGATTTAATAACTAAGCTTAAAATAAGTGTTACCTTTGAATATTTGTGGGAAAAATCTGATGCTACCCTAAGAATACAAAGCCACACTGGAAACGATAACAGGCTTGCAGCCCTCTGTCTTCCTGGAGTGAGGTGCCTGATCAGTAGCACTGAGTTGACAGAAGTCGGTGTCTGTAAGAGTGGCCAAGCACTGATACTCTGTCCACTTGCGTAGAGTCTAAGAAGCTGGAATGCAGGCACACAGGATGAGCTTGTTCTAAAAAAATACAGAAAAAGGAACATTTTATTTGTGTTAACTAGAAATAAGTTATAAAATGAACAATGTTGAAATACCTTATAGGTGCTGCAGGCCACATAACCAGAATCCAGAGCAATCTCGCACTCACATGATGGTGAGGAAAGACATGAGCTCTGCAATGAGGTTTGAATGTCTCAGTTGGGACACTGAAGAACTCAGAAGACAGCAATACCTTCACAGAGAGACAGAGTAGAAAAAGCATAGATTTGTAATCCATAATGTGAATTAAAACTCAAAAAGTGTCAACAAGTATAATCATTTGAGTGTGTAATTCTTTATGCAATAAACAGGATTTAAATTAATTAAATGAATTAAAAGCAATGACATTTTTTATCAAAGATAAAGAATCATACCTCTCTCTGCTCTGAGGATCACTGAGCATCTCTGACAGGAAATACAGTTTCCTCAGTATCAGTCATCATTGATGGTCTCAGAGGTGTGTAGTGTGGCAGCATGATGATGGTCTCCAGATCAGGCAGGAGGTCAGGTGATGGGTGTGTCATCTTCTCCATTGAAGACACACTGGTATGGCAGTTCATAAAACAGCAGTCTCCTTGTGGCATGTAGTTATCTGTGCAGTCCAGCACTGATGGATCAGGTTTGGCTCAGCAGTTCATGAAGATGGTGTTAAGATGTTGTTGTTTCAGCTGAGGATGGTGAAGTTTGAAGGTTTTCCCACAAAGGAGACAGGACTGTGTGTGCCCTGTCTGAAAACAATACATCTACAAAACATAAAGTGCTTTTAACACCACCCACCCTCCCCACCCACCCATCTCAGCCCCCAAGTGTCTATGTAATGCTGGTATGGGGTGTCAGTTACTAAATCTAATTAGTGCGTCAGAAAGCGGGGGCTACACCTAAAGCCCCCGCTTTCTGATGTCTTTGTTTACTAGCAGCTTTTTCCAGCTGCTCAGAGAATTCTGACTTGGCCTTTATCCACCCAAACCCAAACCCACCCGGATAAAGGCCAAGTCAGAAAATGGATGCAGAAACTTTCCATGTACTTCTAAATCAGTTTTTATACATATTCTGTAAGCTGTAAAAATGTTTTTCTCTACATAATGAATCATTATAAACATCTCTGGTAGCCTAAAGATAGTTTAAAACTTTTAACATTTTTTACCTGTAAAACATGATAAGCAAAACCTCATTCATCCCAAAAACATTTGATTCTACAAAATTTACTATAATCAAGAAAATATAATTGTCTGTTATTATTCATGTGACCCATAATAAATACCTGCATTTATCTGGGATTTATTTATTTACTATTTCATATTTGAAAGCCCTTTGAGGGGAAGCTCTCGTTTGTTGAGATACATACGTCAGAGTAAAAAAAGTATCAAAAAAGGAGATGACAATTAACATCCATGAAAAAATGCATTAGTAGATTTAGTCATTTAAAACATGAGAATGAAAAAATAAATTATGTCCGTTTAATACTTTTTGCAGCATATTTCAGATCTGAGGTGCATGATAACATAAAGCAGATCTCCCAGCTCTGCATGAAGTACAGCCATGATTTGGTGAAATGATTAATAACATTGCAATAAGAAAGGCTCTTCTTACAGACAGAGTAGGGAAGACAATATGAAGAAATATAATTATTCAATGAAAAATCTTTTTCATGCTCTACAATCAGTAAACTCTGTAACAAACATGATCTGTAATTGTTTCAAAACTCACCAGACGACTTCATGATTGGCTGGACGACAGGACACAAAACACAGGGTTGTGGTAACTGTAATATGTCCTCAGGACACCTGAATGAAGATTCTGCTGTGGCTGAGAAACAAAAATGAGGTCAAGCAGGGTGTTCTTGTCTGTAGTGGCAGAAGTGATCAGCTGTGAATACCCTCTCGACTGAAACTGCTCCAGAATCTGTTTTCTTCCACTCTGCAACTGGTTCTCATTAAAATCTCCACACACAATTATTGGGTGACAGTCCATTATTTCAAGTGAATCTAAAAGACTTACCAGGTTTTGCATGAACGGTGCCAAACTGTAGTCTGGAGGTCTGTACACAACAGCAATGAGTGCAGGGAATGGAGCCTGAACCTTCAACACTAAAAACTCAAGATCAGTGACATTATGCAGATACTGTTTTACCTGAACCTGAAAATGATTCCTCAAATACACAACAACTCCACCACCACTTCTGCTGGCCATGTGAGGAAAGTTTGTGTAGGACACATGTCTGTTGCGTTTGAACATTGTGTAGCCGTCCAAATGAAGACTGTCTGCAACAAAGGAGCCTTGGAGGTGAGACTCTGTGAGACACAAAACATCTGCTAAGCACATTTCATGATGACTCTTGATGTCACTGATGTGAGATGGCAAACCCTCCGTATTGTGATGGATCAGTGTAAAAGTGTCAGGTCTGCTGGCTGTTTCTCTGACCTGAAGAAGAGGCATCATTTCCTCAACACTGGCTTGTCTCATGGTTTGGAGCGCTGCAATTACCTCGGGATTGGCGTAAATCTTTTTCTCATCCAAGTCCTGTAAATAGAGTCCACTGAGAGACGTCACCCTGCTGAGAGCAACATAAGCCATACCTGGTTCAAAAATGTTCTTCATTGAAACTACAGCTGTCTGTGTTGTAAGACCCTGGGTTTTGTGAATTGTGCAGGCGAATGCTAGCTTTACAGGAAACTGTCTGCGTACCGCTCCTTTAAACTTCAGACTCTCCTCTGCTCTCTCAATGTAAACCAGATCATCAGATGCTGCATTAGCACTGCGGTTGTGTCTCATAGGCTGCCGGTTGTCCATTCTGAGCCCCAGTTTAATTATTTGTCCATCATTTTCAGATCTCACCACCTTTATCAGTATACCAAAAGCACCATTGACCAAACCGTTTAGTGTGTCCAAGTTTCTGGTCAGCATCACTCGGGCTCCTTCAGCAACATTCAGGGTGTCGGGTAAATCATTTCGCCCACCTGTAAATGGTTTGTCTCTTCGTGCCATTCTGCCTGTACATTTATCCTTCTGGAAATCGTCTGCATTGATGATTATAATGTTTGAATGAAGTTTCTTGAGCGTATCTGTGTTGTGGGATTCAACATTCTTGTTGGTGGCATAAATGTGTAAGACCTCGATTGGACATTCTTCTGGTGCAGTCACAGCCTGTGACAACAAATCTCTGTCACACTGAGAAAGCTCATCTGTCTTTTCTTTCACTCTAATCCTGTTCAACATCTCTGCAAAGGCCACATCATCTTTCTGACGCATGATCTCGGTTAGAGTGATCATCTGAAAATGTTCCTGCCATAGGTCAATCTGTTCTGGATCGTAAACACAGAGAGGCTTAGACTGTCGCACTGGTGGCAGCTGGTAAAAATCTCCAACAGCTAAAACTGACATTCCACCAAAAGGTCTCTGAGTGCCTTTGATTTGTTTCAGTCTTGCATCCACATAGGCAAAAAGGGGTTTTGAAACCATTGAAATCTCATCAATAACAATAATTTCAGCATTTATAAGCTCAGATCTGACTTCATCCAGTTGGTTACCAAGTCCTTGAATGGGTGGTTTCAGACTTCTGGGTAGTTTCAGTAGAGAATGTAACGTAGAGCCATTGATAGAAAAAGCTGCTGTACCGGTAAATGACGTCAGTAAAACAGTTGGATTTGATATGTCAGCTTCTTCTGCATTAGAAGGCAGTCTGCACAGGATCTTTGATGCTTCAGAGTGAATACACTTAATCAGATGTGACTTTCCAGTTCCTGCACCACCGTTGACATACAAGAAAAATGGATCTGGGTTCAAACCACAAACTCGCTGAATACACCAGTCTCTTATAGCATAGAACACGCAGGCCTGCTTCTGGTTCAGATTCTGATACATTACACGTACCACAGCTGGATCGACTGCAGGTTGTTCTCTGATGGCTCTGATCTCTGTTACAGCATCAGACTGACGACTGTAGTCAGGGACATTCTCCTGTTCGTTCTCATCATCAGAATGTCTCTCAGGAAGATTCTCATCACATTGCAACCTCACAACTTCAGATTCAGGAGCCAGATTACACCATTCATCAATCACAACATCCCTATTTTGTTCAAACTCTTCCAGTGCACTCTCAATATCCTCAGAATTCTTCTCATACTTGTCTTTATTTCTCTTCACAACCCTTTTCACTGACTCACTGTGATCTGAACATGGAAGTCGCACAAAACCTGAGTTGTAGAAGGACTGATAGGTTTGGAACCCTTGTGGTTTCAGTTCCTGCTCTGATCTGTGTGGAAGGTAAAGTCTCAACAGTCGTCCATAATATTGCTCAGGATCTTTTTCTTGTGAGCAGTGGTAATACCTGATTATAGCTGGTTTATCATTCTTTCGCCTTTGTACAAATCCAAGCTGGTTTAGAAGAGGAAGCACATCTTTTCCTTCATTTGGACCACTCACCAACCGGCACAAGGCAGCAAAATCAGCCAGGGACATTTCCTCATATTCTGGTGTCTCAGGTCTGCATTTGTATTTATCACTCAAACTTGTCATCCAAATATTACAACTGTCGTGTGTTGTGGATTCCAGGTAACTCATCGGGCGACTCATTTTTACTGGGTTATCATCTGTTGGTACAAATACAACACTGCGGGAACACTTTTTCATTTTTAGGCCACAGACTCGAGTCACACACTCCTGTGCGCTGATTTCTCTCTTTTTTGAGTAAGCCTGCATCACAGCTCTCATTTCATCACATTCATTGACCGTGTTCTTATCAGAGTTGTCAATAACTGTCTTTAGGTATTCAGAGAGGCCAGATTCTTTCTTCGTTATATATTTACAGAGGTATTCTATACATGAATAGGCATTCAATATTAACGAGACATCTAAATTAGAGTTCCAGGCTTCAAGCAGGTGTGGGTTGTAATTGTTGATCCAACAGTCCTTTGGGTCACGTTTCAGAATAAGAGCTGTTTTCTTGTTTATGTCCTGGAGGCATTGCTCATACTCATTCATTGTCAAGTTGCATTGTGACAGAATCTGCTCTATGGTGAGAGAAGCAGCTTCAGGTTCCTTCAGCAGGTTCAACAAAGGTCTGAGTTTGGCTTTTGCAGCTTCAGTGTCTGAATCCTCATCCTGTCTCACAATCATTGTTCTTGTGGATGGTGGTTTTGGAAACCCAAATCTACAACCAGAGTTCACACTCTTAAAGCATGTTTTTGTGTGGTTTTTGCTGTGCTTTTGTAGTTCAGCGACTTTTTTGTGCAGTTCAGGCTGTTTTTCTGGATCAGGGAGCTGAGCTGAGATGTATCTGTCCACAAAGTCACAGACAGTTTGGTCATCATCCACATCTACTTCTACCTTTTCTTGAATCCACAGCAACATGTGTATATGTGGACTGCCTCTGTGCTGGAACTCAACTCTGTAAAAGTAATCAATGATTTCACCAAGGGGCTGTGCAGGAGAAAACAGCAAATCTCTGAACAAAGCCTCAACACGCTTATCAAACATTCGCATGGTGGTTACTGGATTTGATCTTAGAATTTCACACTTTTCTGACCAGTCCAGGGCTTCAAAATCAACCTCTTCACCTTGCTGTCTCTTTATTGCTTGAATCACTTCAGGCCATCTCATCTCAGCAGCAGAGAAAGTGACAAAGAACTGAGGTGTTCCTACTTGACGAACCATACTGAATAGATCTCTGGTAGTTTTCTGCCAGTAAGCTGGAGTTCCTCTGAGTGGCTGCATAAATCTGATTGCATCTTTATTTCTTACCAGCTTCTCTACTTCTGTCTTACTTTGTAACATTCCTGATGTGATTTTGCGTCCATCTTTGGTCATAGTTTTACCTTTCCTTAGCTGTATTGTCATGCTGGAATTAGCCAAGTGTATTTCAGTTACAAACTGTGAGAAAAACAGGTAATTTGTGTCTTTAGCAAATCTTGCATCAATGTTGAAAAGCCTTGACTTGAAGTAAGCACTTGGTGTGAGTTTAAGACGTCTCTTTTCATCCAGTGTATTCTGACCAGTAGGAAACTGCACAGGAAATGCCATGGCTTCCAAATGAGGAGTTCTGAAGAAGCTAACAGGATTGTTTCTTTCTGCAGGAGCCACACAATATGTGTTATCAGTGAAAGAGAGAATCTCTTCTGAAATGTCTACAGGCTGCAGACAACTTTCTAGAGCAAAACCTCCATTGTTCAAATCACTTTCTGGTTCCTCTGGATTTTGTTCCTCTGGTTGTTCATCACAGGATTGCATATTGACATCTTGCTCACTTTCAGACTCGGTTTCACTCAAAAGGGCATCTTTTTCATAGTTGTCAATTTCCATTAAATCTGCTTCATCATAATCATCACTTCCCATGCTGGCTTCATCACTGCTGTCATCATCAGGTAACGTGGGATCACAAAGCAATGCATCATCTCTGATAACAATATCGGTGTACTGTGGATGAATCTGTTTCAGTTTACGCAGGGCTTGGATCAGTTTAGACCAGGTGACAGTCTGGAACAGCTGATGGCCTTTGTAGCACAGTCGTCTTTTAAGCTTGATCCTCATTATCTGTGATTGGTTTCTGAGCCTCGGTAAACAGTCAACTGTTTGTTGGACTTCAGATGGTACACACACCACATTACCACGTATGAGTCTTTGTCTGCCCTTTGGAAGTGGAATAATCTTTGCAAATGGGATGCATTTGGCAATCAGATGTCTCTCCAGAATGTTGAGATCACACAGTTCAGCTGGGATATCCTGCAGTTCTAAACCATTGACAGCAGCAAGCCTGGGCATGCATCCACTTTTGAGGGAACTGTGACACGTGTGACAGATATACTCCTTTTTTCTCTCAACAGGAAAGCTGCAGTGATCATTACATGCTTCATCACACACATGAACAAATTTACCAGTTAGACACTGCTGAGCTACAGTTTGGTGTTTTGAGTAATTGTTTCTTTTGCAGATTTTCACCTGATTAGGAAAAGAAGCTTTTAGACAAACAGTACAAACATAGGATGGTGCTGATTTAATGTTTGATCTGAAACAAGATATGGCCTCATTCATTAAACTGTTATCTGGATGACACTGTAAACTTTCAGCTGGTCGATGCATCTGACGATATTTTCTTTTTATTTTCATTGCACATCTGAAATTATGCATCTGTCTAAAAGAAAAACCGTTCCAATATTTGACTCTCATTCGTTCTCTCATATTGTCCTTGTGTTGCTGCTGAAATTGTTTCTCTTCTCCATAACGTTTAGTGACGTAAGATCGTTTTTTCTGTCTAAATTCTTCACTTTCTTTATATAGGTTAGAAACATATGACCTCATGTAAGCTTTATGTTTCTCTCTGAATTCAGCACAAGTTCTGTATGTTCTTCTAATATGTTCCTTCTGCTTTTCTCGGAACATGGGAGATTCTCTGTATGTTCTTCTTATTCGTTCCTTCTGCTTTTCTTTGAATATAGGAGATTGTCTATAAGATTCTTTATATGTTTTTCTCATATGTTCCTTCTGCTTTTCTCGGAAAATGGGAGATTCTCTATAAGTTCTTGTTATACGTTCCTTCTGCTTTTCTCGGAAAATGGGAGATTCTCTATAAGTTCTTGTTATACGTTCCTTCTGCTTTTCTCGGAAAACGGGAGATTCTCTATAAGTTCTTGTTATACGTTCCTTCTGCTTTTCTCGGAAAACGGGAGATTCTCTATAAGTTCTTGTTATACGTTCCTTCTGCTTTTCTCGGAAAACGGGAGATTCTCTATAAGTTCTTGTTATACGTTCCTTCTGCTTTTCTCGGAATAAAGAATCTTCTTTATACATCCTTATGACACGTTCTCTTTTTCTCTCTCTAATTTGAGCACTATCTCTATAGATTTTTCTCAAATGTTCTCTCTGTTTCTCTCTATATGTAGCATTGAGTTTATACAGATTATTTTTGTACACACTCTTTTTCTTACTGTGATCAGAATCATGAGACTTTGTACTAGAATCTTTTTTCTTTGCCTTAAAGCTTTCATCAAAAGTGTACGTCTGTCTCTCTTTCTTTTTCTCATTTTCCTTTCTCTGTGGTAGTTTTTCTTGGACCAATAATCGTCTCCTAATCTTTCTCCTTTGCTGTTTATTATGCTTCAACAGTTTATGTGAGAGTTCCTCTGTTGTCTTAGTTAAACAGGAGGCAGTGTTTAAATCATTCTGAGGAACAGATTCTTTTGTTACCTGAGTGTCTCTTACAGAAGATGCAGAGGTTTCTATTTCTAAATAATCAGAAGGACGATTGTTCAGCTCAGCAGCTGGCTCATTTGAATAATCCACTCTGGATGACATCACTTCAGTGGCTAAAGTGTCGGTCACAGTTTTCTGTGTCTGCTCAGTGGATTTTGGGGTTTCAAATTCAGGTTCATTTAAAGCTGGTGCTGGAACAGTTGTAGCTGTTTGTCTGTTTTCATCAGCATTTCTTTGGTCAGCAACGTTTTCACTGTGAAACTCGACAGGCTGTAGCTCATAAGTGCAGGATGGCGCGATGCTAAACATTCGGTACAAACGTTTGATCCTGTCAATCATGTCGTTAAGACGTGTGAATTTTAACACAACTGCAGTTCCACCACTTACAGCTAGCGACAATGGCATTCCTGTAGACTTACGTGGGTGAGGGTCAAAATATGCGTATTCACCTGAAGTCAGCCTGCAAACTGCGATGACGGTTCCTCCCATGACTAGCAAAGCGTAGCGAACGTCTGAAACCAAACACTGTAGTCCCCGTTCAAGGCTCGGAAGATGAGCTGTACCATCAAATGTGCCGTAACGAGCAAACTGAGACATATCCACTTGATACTCGTGTCTGCGGCTGGTGACCACTGTGGGAAGCTCATCGCAGGCTAGAAACACGCTGTTCACAAACCTCTTTCTGGCATCTGAATACATGGCATGGCCTTTGTCCAACACACGGTTTAGATCTGCTCTGGTAATGAATTCATCCTCGTGTAAGAATGACAGAAAAACCAAACTGTTAGCCATGCATTGCTGATTCCTGTACTTTCCATACTTAGCAGAGGCCTGGCTTCGGGATGCACAGATGCTACTCACTCGTGGACGACTTTCACTGTTTGTAACCTGTACATGAGACGGTCCTGGAGCTTCTCCATCATGCTGGGTTTGTACAGTTACCTGGGGTTCAGTCTGGATTACCTGCTGTACTTTAGCATCTGGCACACATGCTGAGCAAACACCTCTCCTTACCACATCTGCATAAGACACTGCGGCTGTCTGAGCACTGCTCTGCACTTCTGGACTGGGAATAGTTGTAACAGACACCTTTACCTGCTCACCGGTCTGAGAAACATTTACCTGTTGATGACTTTCACTGTTTGTAACCTGTACATGAGACGGTCCTGGAGCCTCTTTCTGCTTTTGCCATCTAAGCTTCTGGGACTGTGACCTTTGACTTTTTCTTGGCATTTTGTTGAAGTACAAACTGGACCTTATATGTATTTATACACAAATGTAAACAAAAGTCAACCTGTAAACACTGAAAAACTAATGACTTTAATAACTATTAAATCAGAGATTTATCAGAATTGATGTAAAAGGCTGACTTAAATACAAACTCAATATAAAAGTTATTTAAAAAAACAGAAAACACTTTGGTCTGTTTTATTGTAACTTTTTCAAAAATTGTATATTATTACTTCTTATATTTTTTTAACCAGACTGGATAACAAATAGGTCTATACTTCTGCAAAGTAATATGCAGAATAAATCTCAACAATCAATCAACAGGCTATGATAAAAATCTTAGCTTTTAAGTAGACTTTGTGTAAATCTTTCAGATATTTAAAATTTAAAGCAAATATAAGGAGCTGTGTTGGTGTGGTGATCAGATGACAGGCGATGGGGATTCTTCAGCTGGATGTTCTGCAGCAGTCAGGAAACAGGAAGTCTGGGTTCTCAGGGCAGCCTCTAGATGACAATTGTAACTGAACACTTACACTGAGTGACAAAAAAGGGTTTGTCCTTCGATAATAATAGTATAAACTTGTAGTCAAATGTTATAGCCAACGAAACAGACTTGAAAAATGTATTTGAATCAAATTTAATATTTATGTGAATATAGCACTCTGAATATATTACAGAATAGTCAAATTATCTTATTACAAATAAACCTTATAAAAGGTGTATATTTTATATAATGTATCAAAGTAATTGCACCAGTAAGCCAAACTATCAGTGTTTATTCCAAAGTGTAATGCCAAGTTAAAACTACAAATGTAGGGCTGTATAAGTAGTTTCTACTATAAGTTCTACTGTACTGCAATTCTACTAGTGTATATTCAACTTTCTAATTGTTATTTTCCAGCAAAATGAATGGAGAGAGAGTTTAATGACAGGAAAGAAGGAGCAGTGAGAGCGGAGATCTCTCAGAATTCTGAATACAGATTGACAAACTTCTGGTAACTTCAATTGCCACAAACAGGGATCTGGTAAAACTTGGATTTCTCAAAACTTGGATTTCTCAAAACTTGGATTTCTCAAAACTTGGATTTCTCAAAACTTGGATTTCTGAAAACTTGGATTTCTGAAAACTTGGATTTCTGAAAACTTGGATTTCTGAAAACTTGGATTTCTGAAAACAAGAGAGTGCTTGGGATAGATTTATACAAGATAGAATGGCTGTCAAATTAGATAGAGCAGTTGGGATAGATTGATACAAGATAGAATGGCTGTCAAATTAGATAGAGTTGGGAGAGTGATAGGATAGACAGAATTGCTTGATAATGATAGAGGGAGAGGGTTTTCTGCAGCAGGTCACCTGTAAGACACAAAAGGACTGGAATTAGTCATATTTCCAATATGCTTGGATTTACCATATTCTTCAGACTATATGGCACACCTAAAATCCTGTCATTTTCTCAAAAATATACAATGTGCCTAGTGTATTGATTCTAGTTATGCTTACTGACCTCAAACTGGATTTCTGTGGTACACAGCGATCCAAATTCTGTCAAATATTTTAGTAAGACTTTGGTAAGCTACAAAGCTGCGCCGCTTGATGTATTGTCAGAGCATTATGGCTACCATAGTCAGGACCCTCGTAGAGTAATTCGTACGGTGCTTCAACATAACATTACGGTGTGTGTACAAGGACCTGGCACATACTAAGAGACATGCTTAAGAAGCAGATTTCAAATTGATCAACCTATGAAGAGTTTGATGGATTTGTGGATGAGGAATGAACTGAAAAAGTGAGTGTATTGTTCTGTATTTTATGTGTTACAACTGAACAGTGTTGAGAGTTGTTGTGAATGACTTGAATAAAGTTTGACTTATCTGACTGTTTGTTTGGCTTAATGTGCCTTAAAAACAGACTTGTTTATTGACATTATGCCTTATAATCTCAAAAATACAGTAAATGTAGGGCTTTAAATACTAACTAGCTAATTCATAAGTGGAATGGAAGAGACAATAAAAATTGATAGCTGTGGTGCTTTAAAGTGTTTAAGGTACCACCTACACTCACCTAAAGCACTTTCATAGTTTTGTTTGATACTTAAATCCACAAACATAAGGAGAAATCGAACAACTGCATAAAGATATCTCTGACATTTAACTATGTTTGGACTTGATAAGCCATCAAAAATTAAAATCAGACAAAAATGGGCTATTAAACTTCATTGACATTTTCAGGAGCAGTCAGTGGTCCTGTGTGGGGGCTTTGCTGCTACAGATTCTAAATCCTAACTATTTGTTTTTGCCCATGAGTGAATGGCAAGATGACACAAATAGCCAAACTACTATAAGTAAATTACTAAACATTACCATTACTGTGTACTTACCAGCAAAGGCAAAACCAAAGATCTGTTCACTCTGTGTAACAAAAGACAAAGAACAAAAATACAGGATCAGACAACTCCAATCAGCATTACAGTCAATACTTCATCACTCTCTGTAGTCAAAAAGCTTCCGGAAACTTCTTTGTTAAACACAGCTGGAATACAAACAACAACTCTCCTCTGTTTTCTTTTTCCGCACCCTAATAAAGATTATCATCTTCATGAAGGTAATATGTAGTTTTATCCATTTGCAATAAGCCACACAAGTTTCTTAGTCATGTAATGCTCCAAAATTTAGGTTCGATTACTTAAGAGAGTAGATATCGTAACCAGTGATTTGCAACACCTAGCACAGCACACTTTATCAAATGGTGATGTCACAATTTAAAAGTAGGCAACAATCACAAATGATAGCTTGTATGGAATGTTTGTAGGCTTTAACATTTGAGGTGGCCTGAATTCAAATTCTATTAACACAAAAACAAACAGAGTCTATAAACTTACACCAAGATGTGCTGCTACAATAACTTACTGTAAATATTATATGGTCCAACAAAACCAACACACTGAGGTTAGAGCAGACAGTTTCAGGCCACCTACTTAAAATTCATGCCGCATCACATGTTCCTTAATCCCCAAAGTTCTCAAATCCCTGTTTCTGTGTGTACTTACCTGGGACAACAGTACATCATAATATCTGGGTACACAGAAACAGGGATTTGAGATCCGTTAACATAAAAGTAAACAATACTATTTCTACATATTTCAATCACATTTGGGGCATGTTTAATACACAGCCATAAGCACTCCACTAAATCTAGGACGTACTTATAATGGCCGATTTAAAGGCCTAATTAAAAATATATATGATCATAATTTCTTTGTAGATCATTTAATCATAAAATACAGAAATGAGTGCTGTGCTATGCTTTTTATTTTTTCCAGTCATCAACAAAATCTTTAATTATAAAAGACTAATTCAAAGAGCAGTTTTCAGACAGTGACTTAATTTAATGAAGGGAAAGAAGCTTTTGAAATCCACAAGGCCCTACTTGAAGACTTAATTGTACCTAAACTGCTGTTCATGAGCTGCTCTAATGTGGAAAAAATATGCGCTGCTACAATAACCTACCAACCTCTGTAGGTCTGGAAATGTTTACACAGATTTTTCTAGGATTTGATGACTTTTGATGATCACCAAGAGCTGTGCTGACTCACTGCACTAAACTGAATCTCCTATGATGAGAAACATTTCCCAACACTGCACCTCAGAAAACCCTTTACTTACCAGACTTGAGACGATCAGATCAGCAGTCTAGACAAAGGAAACAATTCATCAGATCACTGTTTGATGATTCAGACTGTTGAGCCTCTTCACACACAATCCAATTTACTGTGACACAAATTAACTAGTAAAATCCTCAATTTAAGCTTTTTTAAGTTTACTGTAGTCTAAAGAGGAGATAATTGAACTGCAGGGTCTCACATGGCTATAGCAAGTGTAATAAAAGCATTATTACTACAGAAATGCAAAGAACAGGCACCAATATTTGTTGGCACAAGTGCAGGATACACCAAATATTTCCTACACAGAAGCCTTGTGGCTCCAACATTTTCTACGACAGGTCACTTCTAATAAAGTGTGAAAAACCAAAACTTTTAATGTCCTTTTAGGTTAAAAACATTAAATACAAAGTAATTCTTTAAATCAGAAGCAACAGAAAACCTCATCATGTTTTGGTTAGTCTGATATGAATATGCAAATCCTAAAATACATATAAATATTGACATGTTACCATAACAGAGGTGCAGAATGCTTTGTGATTAAAATGAAATGTCTTAAAATATTACACTACAAAGTCCTTTCATTGTGCCAGTTGCTAGGAATATTTATGTATGTTCCAATGTCCCTTTTTGGCAACATTTCTATTTAATTTTAAAACACATTATATTCACTAAATAAGTAATAAACTAATTAGACACACTGGCTGTAATTTACCTAACAATGTCCACTCACACCTCTGGTTCTCTTCGTTTTTATTACTGCTTAACTGTTAAAGCTATTACTTATACCGAGTCAGGCAAAATACTTCTACAGTGTTCTGACTTTAATGTAATACATCAGCAGAATTTGAGAGACAATATAAATCAATACCTGTGCAGCTCTTAAGTGTTTGAGCAACCACTTATACTGACTCCCCTAAAATACTTTCATTGTTTTGTCTGCTACTTAAATCCACAAACATAAGGAGAAAATGAACACCTGTATAAAGACATCTGACATTTAACTATGTTTGGATTTAATAAGCCATAAGAAATTTAAATCATACATAAATGGGCTATTAAACTTCAGGGACATTTTCAGGGACAGTCAGAGGCCCTGTGTGGGGGCTTTGCTGCTACAGGTCACAAATCCTGTGTTTTTGCCAATCAGTAAATGGAAACATATCACAAAAAGTCAAACTACTGTATGTAACTCGTCAAATGTGCTACACAATGCCAGGTTCATACTACTTCAGTTACAATCACTGTTTACTTACCAGCAAAGGCAAAACCAAAGATCTCTTTCACTCTGTGTAACAAAAGACAAAGCACAAAAATACAGAATGAGACAACTCAGATCAGCATTACAGTCAATACTACATCACTCTGTGCAGTCCAAAAGATTCAGTACCCTTCTTTGTTTACCACAGCTGGAATATAAACAAAAATTCTTCTCTTTTTTTCTACACCTTATTAAAGATTACTGTCTTCATTAAGGTAATATGTGGTTTCATCCATTTGTAATAAGCCACACAAGTTTCTCAGTTATGTGATAGCTCTATTAGTTTGGTGCTATTAGACAACACAGTAGATTTAATAAGCAATGATTTGCTACACCTAGCACTGCACAATTTATCAAATTCTGACATCACAATTTAAAAGCATGAACAATCATAAATTAAAGCTTGGGTGATATATATATATATATATATATATATATATATATACACACACACACACACATATATATATATTTGTAGGCTTTAACATTTGAGTTGGTCTGCATTCAAATTCTGCTTCCTAAAAATATTATCACCTGCACACAGTATCATTTAGCATCATTTAATATGCTGTTGTTTTAAATATCTACATATCATATTAATAATATTAATGGCGCACTGCTGCATTTTATTTATTTGAAGGTGGCCTTTTTTATATTTCATTAATTTTTCACAAAGTGAGAAGTTAAACAGAGCTGCAGGTGTAGGTTTTATTTTAAAAAAACAACCTGCACAAACAAGTGTTTGTTAAACAGTTCTTAAAAATTTACTAATAACTCAAAATTAATTGTTAATAGATGTTATTATTCTTATATTATGTGTTTTATCCTCACTCTCTCTCTCGCCCTTCTGTTAATTAACCCACAACACAGACACACCGCACAGGAACGTGACTCTTTTTCTCCCGGTGTTCTGGGAAACCATCCTACCGTTGTTTCTGCGCATGTACACAACACGAAATTCAGTGGCAAACTGTCCTACCTTTGTGAATATTAGCTAGAAAAATACTGGCCGGTAACATTCACTGCCAAACCATCCTACCTTTGTGAATGTCACCTACCTACAAGCATACTTAAACAGCTAAAATTTAGTGGCAAATCATCTTACTTTTGTTAATCTGAGCTAGAAGCATACTTTCATAGCTCCATTTAAGTGGCCTTCAGTCAGAGGCGGTAAAATGTCTCCTTTGAAGTTGCCGACCCTGCTGCTTCAGCAGCTTATCAGTGGTTCTAAAATGGCGGCTCATTACCTTACAACCTAAAGAATGAGGCCGTTTTAACTGACTGATTTGTGAAGAGGAGAAAGACAGCTTCCCTAAGAGACTCAGAAACACTAACACACCGAATGAACCAAATAAAACAACACAATAACTGTATTATACAATCAAATGAACCATATTCATTTCACACTGGGCCTATAGGACCGCTAGGCGTTAGCGCTTAGGTTGTTAGGGCTAGCTTACCAAATACTTGTTTAAATACTAAAATTACAACGTTTCACTAAAAAAAAGCAGCCATTGTGTTACTTTAATATGACTTATACTTTGACTGGCTTACAAGTCACTCAAACAGCTTATAGACATTTAATTTCAGAGAAGAGAAGCAGAGCAGCAATTCTTACCGGCAGGGATTGAGCAGAGAGTGGGCGGAGATGCAGGAGTGAGCCTGCTACGTAAAAAAAGAGGCATTCACGGGTAGTGGGAAATTACAGTATTACACAAAATTGGCATTGAAAACGTGAAAGATATATATGTAAATTTAAATATTATTATACTACATTTCTTTGCAACAGAAAACAACTAGCAGAAATTTAATTCTATAAGTTTAATAAATATTTCAAACAGGATTATTTGAATTTGAAATAATGGTTAAAAGTCATAAATAAATATAAGGTCATTATGTTAAAATGTAGTGTATTATGATAAATTTATTTAACTGTCTGGAGTAATAAGAACCGTCTTCTCCTGAACAACAAAACCAAGGGGCTGGTGTTGATGTTCACCTAAGCATCCTCACAGGACAGTAGGAGCTGCAGAGGCTCACCTCACTGCACTGCAGGAATCAGAGGTTCAAGAGGTCCTTTAACCCCACTGACATGAGACTTTTTAACAGCACTCGTGACATGTTCATTGCACATTTATTTCTTTTATTCTAATATGTATTGGTTGTAATCATATGAATTCTGACCTAAATGGACTTGCACCCACTTCTTCACCCCTGCTGCAGTGAGGTAAAGGCGTGACTGTCTCCAGCAAGACTCTTCAGTGAGGGTTTTAAAGACAATCATCTAAATCAGGGGTCAGCAACATTTAAGACCCAAAGAGCCATTTGGACCCGGTTTGCACGGAAAAGAAAACACTGGGAGCCACGAATACTTTTTGACATCTAAAATGAAGATAACACTGCACACATTGTTTTTTACCTTTATGCTTTGTATAAACAACTATAGTGTGTTGCGTATGAAATCCATGAAATGCTACAAAGTAAATGAAATTTTATTCATGTAATGGACATTTTGAACTCTTAAAAAATAACAAAAAATAAAAGCATCCAGTTGAGGGTCTCTCTTAAAAGAAGTAAAAAGCTGAACTTGAATTGTCCATGTATCAAACAAAAACTGATCCTTATATCACCTTTGGGCTTTCGGGGCATATAGAACCTTGACCTGAATTTAAAGAAATAATTGGAAAAAGCACTATGCTCTTAAAAAATGAATAATAAATATTTGCAAAATATCTACATAAATATTTTATGTGGCCTGCAGTGCTGCTGCAAGAGAGGTGGTCGCATCTGACGTCATCCGCAATCACGCCTTGCCACCTTAAAGTCTGTGCTCTCTCTGCTGTTGTGTTATGTGTCGGACTGTGTGCTGTGTGTACATTTCCTAACCATAGGGGCTAGAACTGTCATTCTTAGACTGTTTTGTTGAGAAGAGATGGGTGAATATTCAAGTGTTGTTTATATTTAAAATATGAATTATTAAACATATATGACTTAGACAATTGGCTGGCTGGGAAGTCGCGCAGGCCCAGATATGCGACTTGAATGTTCCAGTCCTCACAGAGGATTGGCTGCCTGGGGACTTGGCAGCTGATTTAGTAGGAATGTATAACTTAGCAGGAATATTGGAAAATCAATATTACCAGCTGAAAATAAGTTAACCGCTGGTAAACTTTGCTCAAAAGTATTTGTTGCTCTACTAAGGCAAATTGGCACAAACTTTAGAAAAACAAGGAAGAACAGCACAAAATCAGAAACATACACACACACACAAACTTAAGAAACATAATACGTTTGCAAAAATACTGTATCAAAGGAGAATTTAGCAGAAATATTGTAACTCAGCAGAAACATAGTAACTTGGCAGAAATAGTACAACATGGCAGAAGTGTTGTAATACAGCAAAAATGTTCATATGTAGCACAAACCTAAAAACTTGGAAGAAATGGTGTAACAGTATAACTTAATATTCAGTAGTATAATAGTAACACATAGTAGAAATGCAACATAGGAGCTGAAATAGTGTAATTTAGCAGAAAAGTATTAATTTTAGCAGAAATATTGGAAACACAAAACGGCCAACTGCAAAAAGAGAGGTTTCCTCAAAAGATTATTTGTTCTTCAACTGTGAAAATTTAGCAGAAAATTTAGAAAGTTACAAAGGAACTACCAGCAGATACACAACGCTAAGGCAAAAATGAAATGCCTAGCAATGTTTACAAATAGGGACACACACAGACACATAACCCATGTTCAGAAAACAATATGTACAAACATGGACACAAGCATAAACACACACACAAACACACACACACACACACGTGCTTCTGTAAAGTTATTAGAAGTTCAAAAACTTTATCACATACTGACATCGGCTTATTCAGGTTCTTTCAGCTTTATATTTTCTGCTGTATCTATGAGAGTCAAAAAGCCTGGATGTGCTCAGTTTGAATCCACCAATCAGAGCTGCCACTTCTGTCTGCTTCATCAGGCTATGTAGTTGTTCCTGTAAATGCAGCTGCATCACTCGGGCTTTCTGTAATGCATTTCAGACAAGGAGCATTAACATAACATCTTAGCAAAAAAAATGTGACTTGAGAGAAAGATAAATACATAGCAGAAATACTATGATTTAGCAGAAATATTATAATTAAGCAGAAATACTATATTGAGCACAAATCCAATAAAAAGCAGAAATGCTATGATTTGGTAGAAATACTATAATTAAGCAGAAACCCTAGATTTCACACAAATCGTATAAAATAGCAGAAATAGTATGATTTTGTAGTAATACTATGATTAAGCAGAAATACTATATTTAGCACAAATCTATAAAAAGCAGAAATACTATGATTGCGCACAATAGTAATAACTTAAGTAGAAATATTGGAAAAGCAAAATGGACAGCTGAAAGAATGGTGAACATGGTTAGGTTCCATCAAGTGTACTTGTTAAACTGTGAGAAATTCACAGAAATGTTAAAAAAAGCAATAATAATAACAGCCAGGAGATACACACAATTAAAAATATTGACACATATGGAAACACAAATGCACAGAGAGACACACACACAGGATCCAAGCCAGTCAACCAGTCTGAATATATTCAATATATATTTGAATCCTACAATGAGATGCTGCCAGGGTCTTTCTCTCTCTGTCTCTCTCTCTCTCTCTCACACACACACACACACACACACACACACACACACACACACACACACACACAGGGAGAGAAAATCAAGTTTCTAGGTCACTCAAGCAGCCTGGGAGCTGCTAAATTTGAATCCACCAATCAGAGAGGCTGTGTACTTTTTCCCGCCAAAACAGGTGCACCTGTTTTTACACACATGCAGCACAGAGACAGGATTTGTGCAGTCTATTTTTCATAGTGAGGATTCCTCTCAAACAAATGGCTATAATTTCCTAACCGTAGGGGCTAGAACAGTCATTCTTACACCGGTTTGTTCAGAAGAGATGGGGGAATCTTAAAGTATTAACAATTTATCATTAAAATATGAATTATTGAAGATATTTGACTTCTAATGCACCATAACTGAGTAGAGGCAAAGCGAAAACTGCCTTGACTTGCCCTCAAACAACGCTTTCTAACTCTAAATCTATTTGGAGTATCGATATCATTCTTTCACCGTAAGAGACAGCAGGCTTTGGTGAACAGTCATGGAAATTTTCAGGTCTGTGTGGAAATCCATCAAAAAGATATGACGAGAGAAAAAAGTGACTCATTTCCAGAGTTTGAAATCTGAAGAAATCTGAGCGAGGGACGAATTTCCTACCCTCAAACAAACCCAATTCATGGCCAAATGGTAATAGGTGAGAAAAAAATTCTTGAATTGTGAGCGTCAGGAGTGTCTGAAGATATATTGGCACAAGCCTCATGTCTTAACTTCGCTGCATTAAGGAGATATGACGATTTGAATATGCCTCTCATTAGAGAAATCCAGCGGTGATTTTGAACAAGCTCTCCATTGACTTTCTATGCAGTTTCCAGACTTTGTGTTGGTCTGAGGAGATCTGCCAAAATTCTATTATACAGAAATACTGTAATCAGCACATATACTGTAACATGACAGAAATTCCTCCACTTAGTAGTAATACTATAACATAACACAAATATTATGATTTGGCACAAAAACCACGATTTGGCAAAATACTATGATTGAGAAGAAGTACCAAGATGTAGTAAAAGTACTTTGATTTAACAGAAATACAATTATAGAGGAGTAATACTTTAAAATGGGAGAAATATTGATACACACACACATACACAGAGCCTAAAGGGAACAGTATTTGTGCCATGGAGTGTTAACAAGAATCTGAGGTCCATATTAGAAAAGCTGCTAAAATCATAAAAGTTTGCAGAATTGTAAAAAATGATCAATATGAATTAGTGGTCTGTGATAGTGTATTAATTTGTAGGGAAAAAACACATGTTGCCCAAGGTGTAATTGAACCCACGACCTTTGGGTTGCAGACCTGTGTCATTACCAACTGCGCCACTGGGAAAGAGAGCGAGTGCCTGGAAAACAGGGTGATGAGCAGTCAGAATTAGATTGCTGTGAGAGGCGAAAAACGCTGTTTTTTGGAGTAACAAAACGTCGTGTAACTCAAAAACTAGGTGGACTAGAAGCATAATTCTTGTACTGGGTGAATCAGCGTACTTTCGTGTACTTTGACTGTGATTTGCATTGCTCTTTGTACATCTGTCGCTGAGATATGACGAGAGAAGAAAGGGCAGACCTCAGATATGATTGGCTGGCTGGGAAGCCGTGCAGGCCCTGATATGTAAATTTTATATGTATCAGTCCTCACAGAGGATTAGCTGCCTGGGGACCTGGCAGAAATATATAGAAATAGTATGATTAAGCATAAATACTACATTTAGTAGAAATACTATGTTTTAGCACAAATACTATAAAATGGCAGAAATACTATAATTAAGCAGAAATACTATATTTGGCAGAAACACTATATTTAGTACAAATCTTATGAAATAGCAGAAATAATATGATTTAGCAGAAATGCTGTATTTGGCACAAATCTCATAAAACAGCAGAAATAGTATGATTTAGCAGAAATGCTGTATTTAGCACAAATACTGAAAAGCAGCGGAAATGCTATGACTTAGCACAACAGTAATAACTTATAGAAAAATTGGAAAAGCAAAATGGACAGCTGGAAAAATCCTGAACATGCTAAGGGTCCCTCAAATCTAATTGTTAATTGAAAAAAAAAATCAGCAAAAAAAAGTATAACAGTCACACAATCACAAATATGGGCACATATGGAAACACACATGCACAGAGAGACACACAGGACCAAATTCAGTCAACCAGTCTAAATATATTGAATTTAAGTGATATAATAAGATGCTCCCATCAAAAGGCTCTCTCTTTCTCTCTCTCTCTCTCTCTCTCTGTCTCTCTCTCACACACACACACACACACACACACACACACACACACACACACACACACACAGGAAGAGACAAGCAAGTTTCTAGGTCAGTCAAGCAGCCTGGGAGCTGCTAAATTTGAATCCACCAATCAGAGAGGCTGTATACTTTTTCCCGCCAAAACAGGTGCACCAGCTTACACACACACCACAGAGAGAGACAGGATTTGTGCAGTCTATTTTCCATAGTGAGGACTCCCCTCAAACAAATGGCTATAATTTCCTAACCGTAGGGGCTAGAACGGTCATTCTTACACCGTTTTGTTCAGAAGAGATAGGGGAATCTTAAAGTGTTGACAATTTATCATTAAAATATGAGTTATTGAATATATTTGACTTCTAATGCACCATAACTGAGTAGAGGCGAAGCGAAAACTGCCTTGACTTGCCCTCAAACAACGCTTTCTAACTCTAAATCTATTTGGAGTATCGATATCATTCTTTCACCGTGAGAGACAGCAGACTTTGGTGAACAGTCATGGAAATTTTCAGGTCTCTGTGGAAATCTATCAAAAAGATATGACGGTAGAAAAAAGTGCCTCATTTCCAGAGTTTGAAATCTGAAGAAATCTGAGCGAGGGACAAATTTCCTACCCTCAAACAAACCCAATTCATGGCCAAATGGTAATAGATGAGAAAAAATTCTTGAATTGTGAGCGTCAGGAGTGTCTGAAGATATATTGGCACAAGCCTCATGTCTTAACTTTGCTTCGTTCGGGAGATATGACGATTTGAAAATGCCTCTCATTACAGAAATCAAGCGGTGATTTTAAACGAACTCTCCATTGACTTTCTATGGGGATTTTGAGACTTTGTGTTGCTCTGAGGAGATTTGCCAAATTCTATAAATCCCACAACAATGATAGTGACATTTTCTGAAAGCCAGCATAAATACCTACATTTTGATGTATAATTTGTGTGGGTTGAGTGAAAATTGAACGAGTAGCAAGAAGTTGTTCGGACATGAAGAGAAGACTGCAAAACTTACAGTGGCTCACTGAAAGCCAAGTGCATAGCAACCATAACAACGCATGTATTTTGTGAAAATCACAAAAATGAAACTGAAAACTTAAACAGGGATAAGATGAAAACGGTAACAGATATGAAAAAGCTGAATCAGTCATGAATAGCCCAATAATTTGAGAACATTTTAAAGTTTGAATGGTTGTTCTAGGTGAAAGTAGGACAAAGTAGTTAAGTTTCAAAACAAGCAAGTTTTAGCAGAATTGTGGAAGTTTTCCATTCATTTCAATGGGACAAAAAAAGCATAAAAAGCTTAATATTTTAAAAAGTATAAGAGCAAAAAATACCAAAAGTCATAGCGATCATTAGCAGAAATAGCAGAATAGTTTAAAATTTGAACGGTGAAAATCGGCTGAAAATTGTGGAAGTAGAAAAGTGCCAAAAAAAGTGCAAAAAGTGGCAACTAGAATAATAATAATAACTAGAAAAATTTGCATTTCCTGCGAAAATGCAGTGTGGATGCTGTAATGCTGAAGCTGTCTGCTAAAAATAGCTGAAAAAGTTGAAAAGTTGCAGAAATTGTAAAAACTTTGCAGAAGCAAAGGAACTTTGCTAAAATGTAGTAACTTAGCAGAACTGTAATATCTTAGAGGAAACATAATACTTGGCAGAAATACAATAGCATAGCAGAACTTAGCAGAAATATTGTAACTTACCAGAAACACGATAACTTCTCAAAATACAAGAATTTAGGAGAAATGTATAAGATAACAGAAAGAATATATTTAGCCAAACATTCTTAAACATTACAGAAATACTATGATTTAGAAAAACAGTACAACATAGCAGAAATGCTGCGATTTACCAGAGACACTGTAATTACTATTAATATTGAATTTTTTTTAAAATACTATGTTTTAGCACAAATACTGTAATTTGACAGAAATACTATCATTCGGCAGAAATACTATGTTTCAGCAGAAATACTCTGGTTTAGCACAAATATTATAACATAGCAGTAATACAATTATATAGCAGAAATGCTATATTAGAAAGAAAATATAATATAGTAGAAATACTATGATTTAGCAGAAATACTGTAATCAGCACATATACTGTAACATGACAGAAATTCCTCCACTTAGTAATACTGTAACATAAAACAAATGTCATGATTTGGCACAAAAACCATAATTTGGCAAATACTATGATTTAGCAGAAATACTATGATTGAGCAGAAGTACTAAGATGTAGTAAAAGTACTTTGATTAACAGAAATACAATTATGGAGGAGTAATACTTTAAAATGGAGAATATTGATACACACACACACACAGAGCCTAAAGGAACAGTATTGTGCCATGGAGTGTTAACAAGAATCTGAGGTCCATATTAGAAAAGCTGCTAAAATCATAAAAGTTTGCAGAATTGTAATAAATGATGAATATGAATTAGTGGTCTGTGATAGTGTATTAATTTGTAGGGGAAAAAAACATGTTACCCAAGGTGTAATTGAACCCACGACCTTTGGGTTGCAGACCTGTGTCATTACCAACTGCGCCACTGGGAAGAGAGCGAGGCCTGGACAACAGGGTGATGAGCAGTCAGAATTAGATTGCGGTGAGAGGCGAAAAACGCTGTTTTTTGGAGTTACAAAACGTCGTGTAACTCAAAAACTACGTGGACTAGAAGCATAATTCTTGCACTGGGTGAATCAGCGTACTTTCGTGTACTTTGACTGTGATTTGCATTGCTCTTTGTACATCTGTCGCTGAGATATGACGAGAGAAGAAAGGCAGACCCAGATATGATTGGTGGCTGGGAGCGTGCAGTCCAATATGCAAATTGAATGTGCCAGGACTCAGATATGATTGGCTGGCTGGGAAGCCATGAAGGCAACAATATGCAAATTGATGTGCAGACAGATATGATTGGCTGCTGAGAGCCATGAGGTCCCATATGCAATTGAATGTGCCAGACTCAGATATGATTGGCTGGCTGGGAGCCTGAAGCAACAATATGCAATTGAATGTGCAGGACAGATATGATTGGCTGGGAAGCCGTCCAGGTCCTGATATGTAATTTGAATATAGGACTGACCCTGGGGACCTGGCAGAAATATATAGAAATACATGATTACCAGAAATACTGATTTAGTAGAAATACTATGTTTAGCACAAATACTATAAAATGCAGAAATACTATATTAAGCAGAAATATATATTAGTACAAATCCTATAAAATAGCAGAAATAGTATGATTTAGCACAAATGCTGTATTTAGCACAAATCTTATAAAATAGCAGAAATAGTATGATTTAGCAGAAATGCTGTATTTAGCACAAATACTGAAAAGCAGCAGAAATGCTATGACTTAGCACAATAGTAATAACTTAAATAGAAAAATTGGAAAAGCAAATGGACAGCTGAAAAAATCCTAACATGCTAAGTGTCCTCAAATGTAATTGTTAAATGAAAAGAAAATCAGCAAAAAAAAAGTATAACAGTCACACAATCACAAATATGGACACATATTGAAACACACATGCACAGAGAGACACACACAGGACCAAATTCAGTCAACCAGTCTAAATATATTGAATTAAAATCATACAATAAGATGCTCCCATAAAAACTCTCTCTCGCCCTCCCTTTCTCTTCTCTCTGTCTACACACACACACACACACACACACACACACAAGATCCAATTCAGTCAACCAGTCTAA